>NW_027194366.1:0-40485 GCF_032444005.1 Ranitomeya imitator | reverse complement strand
CCGGCCTTAAGCCTAGCCCGCACTTGTGCCCCGGCCTTAAGCCTAGCCCGCACTTGTGCCCCGGCCATAAGCCTAGCCCGCACTTGTGCCCCGGCCATAAGCCTAGCCAGCACTTGTGCCCAGGCCTTAAGCCTAGCCCGCACTTGTGCCCCCTGCCATGATCCTAGCTAGCACTACACTTGTGCCCAAGCCTTAAGCCTAGCCTGCACTTGTGCCCAGGCCTTAAGCCTAGACCGCACTTGTGCCCAGGCCTTAAGCCTAGCCCGCACTTGTGCCCAGGCCTTAAGCCTAGCCCGCACTTGTGCCCCGGCCTTAAGCCTAGCCCGCACTTGTGCCCAGGCCTTAAGCCTAGCCCGCACTTGTGCCCAGGCCTTAAGCCTAGACCGCACTTGTGCCCAGGCCTTAAGCCTAGCCCGCACTTGTGCCCCGGCCTTAAGCCTAGCCCGCACTTGTGCCCAGGCCTTCAGCCTAGCCCGCACTTGTGCCCCGGCCTTCAGCCTAGCCCGCACTTGTGCCCAGGCCTTAAGCCTAGCCCGCACTTGTGCCCAGGCCTTAAGCCTAGCCCGCACTTGTGCCCAGGCCTTAAGCCTTGCCCGCACTTGTGCCCAGGCCTTAAGCCTAGCCTGCACTTGTGCCCAGGCCTTAAGCCTAGCCTGCACTTGTGCCCAGGCCTTAAGCCTAGCCCGCACTTGTGCCCAGGCCTTAAGCCTAGCCCGCACTTGTGCCCAGGCCTTAAGCCTAGCCCGCACTTGTGCCCCCTGCCTTGATCCTAGCTAGCACTACACTTGTGCCCAAGCCTTAAGCCTAGCTTGCACTTGTGCCCAGGCCTTAAGCCTAGACCGCACTTGTGCCCAGGCCTTAAGCCTAGACCGCACTTGTGCCCAGGCCTTAAGCCTAGCCCGCACTTGTGCCCCGGCCTTAAGCCTAGCCCGCACTTGTGCCCAGGCCTTCAGCCTAGCCCGCACTTGTGCCCCGGCCTTCAGCCTAGCCCGCACTTGTGCCCAGGCCTTAAGCCTAGCCCGCACTTGTGCCCCGGCCTTAAGCCTAGCCCGCACTTGTGCCCCGGCCTTAAGCCTAGCCCGCACTTGTGCCCCGGCCTTAAGCCTAGCCCGCACGTGTGCCCAGTCCTTAAGCCTAGCCCGCACTTGTGCCCAGGCCTTAAGCCTAGCCCGCACTTGTGCCCAGGACTTAAGCCTAGCCCGCACTTGTGCCCAGGCCTTAAGCCTAGCCCGCACTTGTGCCCAGGCCTTAAGCCTGGCCCGCACTTGTGACCCGGCCTTAAGCCTAGCCCGCACTTGTGCCCCGGCCTTCAGCCTAGCCCGCTCTTGTGCCCCGGCCTTAAGCCTAGCCAGCACTTGTGCCCCCTGCCTTGATCCTAGCCAGCACTGCACTTGTGCCCAGGCCTTAAGCCTAGCCCGCACTTGTGCCCAGGCCTTAAGCCTAGCCCGCACTTGTGCCCAGGCCTTAAGCCTAGCCCGCACTTGTGCCCAGGCCTTAAGCCTAGCCCGCACTTGTGCCCAGGCCTTAAGCCTAGCCCGCACTTGTGCCCAGGCCTTAAGCCTAGCCCGCACTTGTGCCCAGGCCTTAAGCCTAGCCCGCACTTGTGCCCAGGCCTTAAGCCTAGCCCGCACTTGTGCCCAGGCCTTAAGCCTAGCCCGCACTTGTGCCCAGGCCTTAAGCCTAGCCCGCACTTGTGCCCAGGCCTTAAGCCTAGCCCGCACTTGTGCCCCGGCCTTAAGCCTAGCCCGCACTTGTGCCCAGGCCTTAAGCCTAGCCCGCACTTGTGCCCCGGCCTTAAGCCTAGCCCGCACTTGTGCCCCGGCCTTAAGCCTAGCCCGCACTTGTGCCCAGGCCTTAAGCCTAGCCCGCACTTGTGCCCAGGCCTTAAGCCTAGCCCGCACTTGTGCCCAGGCCTTAAGCCTAGCCCGCACTTGTGCCCAGGCCTTAAGCCTAGCCCGCACTTGTGCCCAGGCCTTAAGCCTAGCCCGCACTTGTGCCCCGGCCTTAAGCCTAGCCCGCACTTGTGCCCAGGCCTTAAGCCTAGCCCGCACTTGTGCCCCGGCCTTAAGCCTAGCCCGCACTTGTGCCCCGGCCTTAAGCCTAGCCTGCACTTGTGCCCAGGCCTTAAGCCTAGCCCGCACTTTTGAGCCCCTTGAATGCTTGTTTGTTTGTTTTTGTCTTCAGCTTCAAGTTGGTTATGCACATAGGGCCAGCTTTATGCTCTTCGCTCTTGTCCCGTCTGAATGCGCATGCATGACTGTAATTGGGGAAGAAGGCATTACCCATTTACGGAGGACAGACAAGAAGTGCCTGGTCGCTTGGAGCATGGGGTTATGGAGAGGCTCTGCACTGTACAACAAAGGATCTAGTCCTAAATGTCCAAGTACAGAGTAGAGGGGTGAAAGCTAGCTCTTCACCCCTATGGGTGCCTAACCCTTTATGCAAAGAGTGCAAAGAGTTAGCTGTATGCCCTAAGCCTAGCCAGCACTTGTGCCCATGCCTTAAGCCTAGCCAGCACTTGTGCCCCCTGCCTTGGTCCTAGCCAGCACTGCACTTGTGCCCCCTGCCTTGGTCCTAGCCAGCACTGCACTTGTTCCCAGGCCTTAAGCCTAGCCCGCACTTGTGCCCAGGCCTTAAGCCTAGCCCGCACTTGAGCCCCGGCCTTAAGCCTAGCCCGCACTTGTGCCCCAGCCTTAAGCCTAACCCGCACTTGTGCCCCGGCCTTAAGCCTAGCCCGCACTTGTGCCCCGGCCTTAAGCCTAGCCCGCACTTGTGCCCCGGCCTTAAGCCTAGCCCGCACTTGTGCCCCGGCCATAAGCCTAGCCCGCACTTGTGCCCCGGCCTTAAGCCTAGCCCGCACTTGTGCCCCGGCCTTAAGCCTAGCCCGCACTTGTGCCCCGGCCTTAAGCCTAGCCCGCACTTGTGCCCCGGCCTTAAGCCTAGCCCGCAATTGTGCCCCGGCCTTAAGCCTAGCCCGCACTTGTGCCCCGGCCTTAAGCCTAGCCCGCACTTGTGCCCAGGCCTTAAGCCTAGCCCGCACTTGTGCCCATGCCTTAAGCCTAGCCAGCACTTGTGCCCCCTGCCTTGGTCCTAGCCAGCACTGCACTTGTGCCCAGGCCTTAAGCCTAGCCCGCACTTGTGCCCAGGCCTTAAGCCTAGCCCGCACTTGTGCCCAGGCCTTAAGCCTAGCCCGCACTTGTGCCCAGGCCTTAAGCCTAGCCCGCACTTGTGCCCCGGCCTTAAGCCTAGCCCGCACTTGTGCCCCGGCCTTAAGCCTAGCCCGCACTTGTGCCCCGGCCTTAAGCCTAGCCCGCACTTGTGCCCAGGCCTTAAGCCTAGCCCGCACTTGTGCCCCGGCCTTAAGCCTAGCCCGCACTTGTGCCCCGGCCTTAAGCCTAGCCCGCACTTGTGCCCCGGCCTTAAGCCTAGCCCGCACTTGTGCCCCGGCCTTAAGCCTAGCCCGCACTTGTGCCCCGGCCTTAAGCCTAGCCCGCACTTGTGCCCCGGCCTTAAGCCTAGCCCGCACTTGTGCCCCGGCCTTAAGCCTAGCCCGCACGTGTGCCCAGGCCTTAAGCCTAGCCCGCACTTGTGCCCAGGCCTTAAGCCTGGCCCGCACTTGTGCCCAGGCCTTAATCCAAGCCCGCACTTGTGCCCAGGCCTTAAGCCTGGCCCGCACTTGTGCCCAGGCCTTAAGCCTGGCCCGCACTTGTGCCCAGGCCTTAAGCCTGGCCCGCACTTGTGCCCAGGCCTTAAGCCTGGCCCGCATTTGTGCCCAGGCCTTAAGCCTAGCCCGCACTTGTGCCCAGGCCTTAAGCCTAGCCCGCACTTGTGCCCAGGCCTTAAGCCTAGCCCGCACTTGTGCCCAGGCCTTAAGCCTAGCCCGCACTTGTGCCCAGGCCTTAAGCCTAGCCCGCACTTGTGCCCCCTGCCTTGATCCTAGCTAGCACTACACTTGTGCCCAAGCCTTAAGCCTAGCCTGCACTTGTGCCCAGGCCTTAAGCCTAGACCGCACTTGTGCCCAGGCCTTAAGCCTAGCCCGCACTTGTGCCCAGGCCTTAAGCCTAGCCCGCACTTGTGCCCCGGCCTTAAGCCTAGCCCGCACTTGTGCCCAGGCCTTAAGCCTAGCCCGCACTTGTGCCCAGGCCTTAAGCCTAGACCGCACTTGTGCCCAGGCCTTAAGCCTAGCCCGCACTTGTGCCCCGGCCTTAAGCCTAGCCCGCACTTGTGCCCAGGCCTTCAGCCTAGCCCGCACTTGTGCCGCGGCCTTCAGCCTAGCCCGCACTTGTGCCCAGGCCTTAAGCCTAGCCCGCACTTGTGCCCAGGCCTTAAGCCTAGCCCGCACTTGTGCCCAGGCCTTAAGCCTTGCCCGCACTTGTGCCCAGGCCTTAAGCCTAGCCTGCACTTGTGCCCAGGCCTTAAGCCTAGCCTGCACTTGTGCCCAGGCCTTAAGCCTAGCCCGCACTTGTGCCCAGGCCTTAAGCCTAGCCCGCACTTGTGCCCAGGCCTTAAGCCTAGCCCGCACTTGTGCCCCCTGCCTTGATCCTAGCTAGCACTACACTTGTGCCCAAGCCTTAAGCCTAGCCTGCACTTGTGCCCAGGCCTTAAGCCTAGACCGCACTTGTGCCCAGGCCTTAAGCCTAGACCGCACTTGTGCCCAGGCCTTAAGCCTAGCCCGCACTTGTGCCCCGGCCTTAAGCCTAGCCCGCACTTGTGCCCAGGCCTTCAGCCTAGCCCGCACTTGTGCCCCGGCCTTCAGCCTAGCCCGCACTTGTGCCCAGGCCTTAAGCCTAGCCCGCACTTGTGCCCCGGCCTTAAGCCTAGCCCGCACTTGTGCCCCGGCCTTAAGCCTAGCCCGCACTTGTGCCCCGGCCTTAAGCCTAGCCCGCACGTGTGCCCAGTCCTTAAGCCTAGCCCACACTTGTGCCCAGGCCTTAAGCCTAGCCCGCACTTGTGCCCAGGCCTTAAGCCTAGCCCGCACTTGTGCCCAGGCCTTAAGCCTAGCCCGCACTTGTGCCCAGGCCTTAAGCCTGGCCCGCACTTGTGCCCAGGCCTTAAGCCTGGCCCGCACTTGTGCCCAGGCCTTAAGCCTAGCCCGCACTTGTGCCCAGGCCTTAAGCCTAGCCCGCACTTGTGCCCAGGCCTTAAGCCTAGCCCGCACTTGTGCCCAGGCCTTAAGCCTAGCCCGCACTTGTGCCCAGGCCTTAAGCCTAGCCCGCACTTGTGCCCAGGCCTTAAGCCTAGCCCGCACTTGTGCCCAGGCCTTAAGCCTAGCCCGCACTTGTGCCCAGGCCTTAAGCCTAGCCCGCACTTGTGCCCCCTGCCTTGATCCTAGCTAGCACTACATTTGTGCCCAAGCCTTAAGCCTAGCCTGCACTTGTGCCCAGGCCTTAAGCCTAGACCGCACTTGTGCCCAGGCCTTAAGCCTAGCCCGCACTTGTGCCCAGGCCTTAAGCCTAGCCCGCACTTGTGCCCCGGCCTTAAGCCTAGCCCGCACTTGTGCCCCGGCCTTAAGCCTAGCCCGCACTTGTGCCCAGGCCTTAAGCCTAGACCGCACTTGTGCCCAGGCCTTAAGCCTAGCCCGCACCTGTGCCCCGGCCTTAAGCCTAGCCTGCACTTGTGCCCAGGCCTTCAGCCTAGCCCGCACTTGTGCCCCGGCCTTCAGCCTAGCCCGCACTTGTGCCCAGGCCTTAAGCCTAGCCCGCACTTGTGCCCCGGCCTTAAGCCTAGCCCGCACTTGTGCCCCGGCCTTAAGCCTAGCCCGCACTTGTGCCCAGGCCTTAAGCCTAGCCCGCACTTGTGCCCATGCTTTAAGCCTAGCCATCACTTGTGCCCCCTGCCTTGGTCCTAGCCAGCACTGCACTTGTGCCCAGGCCTTAAGCCTAGCCCGCACTTGTGCCCAGGCCTTAAGCCTAGCCCGCACTTGTGCCCAGGCCTTAAGCCTAGCCCGCACTTGTGCCCAGGCCTTAAGCCTAGCCCGCACTTGTGCCCCGTCCTTAAGCCTAGCCCGCACTTGTGCCCAGGCCTTAAGCCTAGCCAGCACTTGTGCCCCCTGCCTTGATCCTAGCCAGCACTGCACTTGTGCCCAGGCCTTAAGCCTAGCCCGCACTTGTGCCCAGGCCTTCAGCCTAGCCCGCACTTGTGCCCTGGCCTTAAGCCTAGCCCGCACTTGTGCCCAGGCCTTAAGCCTAGCCCGCACTTGTGCCCCGGCCTTAAGCCTAGCCCGCACTTGTGACCCGGCCTTAAGCCTAGCCCGCACTTGTGCCCCGGCCTTCAGCCTAGCCCGCTCTTGTGCCCCGGCCTGAAGCCTAGCCAGCACTTGTGCCCCCTGCCTTGATCCTAGCCAGCACTGCACTTGTGCCCCGGCCTTAAGCCTAGCCCGCACTTGTGCCCAGGCCTTAAGCCTAGCCCGCACTTGTGCCCCGGCCTTAAGCCTAGCCCGCACTTGTGCCCAGGCCTTAAGCCTAGCCCGCACTTGTGCCCAGGCCTTAAGCCTAGCCCGCACTTGTGCCCAGGCCTTAAGCCTAGCCCGCACTTGTGCCCAGGCCTTAAGCCTAGCCCGCACTTGTGCCCAGGCCTTAAGCCTAGCCCGCACTTTTGAGCCCCTTGAATGCTTGTTTGTTTGTTTTTGTCTTCAGCTTCATGTTGGTTATGCACATAGGGCCAGCTTTACGCTCTTCGCTCTTGTCCCGTCTGAATGCGCATGCACGACTGTAATTGGGGAAGAAGGCATTACCCATTTACGGAGGACAGACAAGAAGTGCCTGGTTGCTTGGAGCATGGGGTTATGGAGAGGCTCCGCACTGTACAACAAAGGATCTAGTCCTAAATGTCCAAGTACAGAGTAGAGGGGTGAAAGCTAGCTCTTCACCCCTATGGGTGCCTAACCCTTTTTGCAAAGAGTGCAAAGAGTTAGCTGTATGCCTTAAGCCTAGCCAGCACTTGTGCCCATGCCTTAAGCCTAGCCAGCACTTGTGCCCCCTGCCTTGGTCCTAGCCAACACTGCACTTGTGCCCAGGCCTTAAGCCTAGCCCGCACTTGTGCCCAGGCCTTAAGCCTAGCCCGCACTTGTGCCCCGGCCTTAAGCCTAGCCCGCACTTGTGCCCCGGCCTTAAGCCTAGCCCGCACTTGTGCCCCGGCCTTAAGCCTAGCCCGCACTTGTGCCCAGGCCTTAAGCCTAGCCCGCACTTGTGCCCATGCTTTAAGCCTAGCCATCACTTGTGCCCCCTGCCTTGGTCCTAGCCAGCACTGCACTTGTGCCCAGGCCTTAAGCCTAGCCCGCACTTGTGCCCAGGCCTTAAGCCTAGCCCGCACTTGTGCCCAGGCCTTAAGCCTAGCCCGCACTTGTGCCCAGGCCTTAAGCCTAGCCCGCACTTGTGCCCCGTCCTTAAGCCTAGCCCGCACTTGTGCCCAGGCCTTAAGCCTAGCCAGCACTTGTGCCCCCTGCCTTGATCCTAGCCAGCACTGCACTTGTGCCCAGGCCTTAAGCCTAGCCCGCACTTGTGCCCAGGCCTTCAGCCTAGCCCGCACTTGTGCCCCGGCCTTAAGCCTAGCCCGCACTTGTGCCCAGGCCTTAAGCCTAGCCCGCACTTGTGCCCCGGCCTTAAGCCTAGCCCGCACTTGTGACCCGGCCTTAAGCCTAGCCCGCACTTGTGCCCCGGCCTTCAGCCTAGCCCGCTCTTGTGCCCCGGCCTGAAGCCTAGCCAGCACTTGTGCCCCCTGCCTTGATCCTAGCCAGCACTGCACTTGTGCCCCGGCCTTAAGCCTAGCCCGCACTTGTGCCCAGGCCTTAAGCCTAGCCCGCACTTGTGCCCCGGCCTTAAGCCTAGCCCGCACTTGTGCCCAGGCCTTAAGCCTAGCCCGCACTTGTGCCCAGGCCTTAAGCCTAGCCCGCACTTGTGCCCAGGCCTTAAGCCTAGCCCGCACTTGTGCCCAGGCCTTAAGCCTAGCCCGCACTTGTGCCCAGGCCTTAAGCCTAGCCCGCACTTTTGAGCCCCTTGAATGCTTGTTTGTTTGTTTTTGTCTTCAGCTTCATGTTGGTTATGCACATAGGGCCAGCTTTACGCTCTTCGCTCTTGTCCCGTCTGAATGCGCATGCACGACTGTAATTGGGGAAGAAGGCATTACCCATTTACGGAGGACAGACAAGAAGTGCCTGGTTGCTTGGAGCATGGGGTTATGGAGAGGCTCCGCACTGTACAACAAAGGATCTAGTCCTAAATGTCCAAGTACAGAGTAGAGGGGTGAAAGCTAGCTCTTCACCCCTATGGGTGCCTAACCCTTTTTGCAAAGAGTGCAAAGAGTTAGCTGTATGCCTTAAGCCTAGCCAGCACTTGTGCCCATGCCTTAAGCCTAGCCAGCACTTGTGCCCCCTGCCTTGGTCCTAGCCAACACTGCACTTGTGCCCAGGCCTTAAGCCTAGCCCGCACTTGTGCCCAGGCCTTAAGCCTAGCCCGCACTTGTGCCCCGGCCTTAAGCCTAGCCCGCACTTGTGCCCCGGCCTTAAGCCTAGCCCGCACTTGTGCCCCGGCCTTAAGCCTTGCCCGCACTTGTGCCCCGGCCTTAAGTCTAGCCCGCACTTGTGCCCCGGCCTTAAGCCTAGCCCGCACTTGTGCCCCGGCCTTAAGCCTAGCCCGCACTTGTGCCCCGGCCTTAAGCCTAGCCCGCACTTGTGCCCCGGCCTTAAGCCTAGCCCGCACTTGTGCCCCGGCCTTAAGCCTAGCCCGCACTTGTGCCCCGGCCTTAAGCCTAGCCCGCACTTGTGCCCAGGCCTTAAGCCTAGCCCGCACTTGTGCCCATGCCTTAAGCCTAGCCGTCACTTGTGCCCCCTGCCTTGGTCCTAGCCAGTACTGCACTTGTGCCCAGGCCTTAAGCCTAGCCCGCACTTGTGCCCAGGCCTTAAGCCTAGCCCACACTTGTGCCCAGGCCTTAAGCCTAGCCCGCACTTGTGCCCCGTCCTTAAGCCTAGCCCGCACTTGTACCCAGGCCTTAAGCCTAGCCAGCACTTGTGCCCCCTGCCTTGATCCTAGCCAGCAATGCACTTGTGCCCAGGCCTTAAGCCTAGCCCGCACTTGTGCCCAGGCCTTAAGCCTAGCCCGCACTTGTGCCCCCTGCCTTGATCCTAGCTAGCACTACACTTGTGCCCAAGCCTTAAGCCTAGCCTGCACTTGTGCCCAGGCCTTAAGCCTAGACCGCACTTGTGCCCAGGCCTTAAGCCTAGCCCGCACTTGTGCCCAGGCCTTAAGCCTAGCCCGCACTTGTGCCCCGGCCTTAAGCCTAGCCCGCACTTGTGCCCAGGCCTTAAGCCTAGCCCGCACTTGTGCCCAGGCCTTAAGCCTAGACCGCACTTGTGCCCAGGCCTTAAGCCTAGCCCGCACTTGTGCCCCGGCCTTAAGCCTAGCCCGCACTTGTGCCCAGGCCTTCAGCCTAGCCCGCACTTGTGCCCCGGCCTTCAGCCTAGCCCGCACTTGTGCCCAGGCCTTAAGCCTAGCCCGCACTTGTGCCCAGGCCTTAAGCCTAGCCCGCACTTGTGCCCAGGCCTTAAGCCTTGCCCGCACTTGTGCCCAGGCCTTAAGCCTAGCCTGCACTTGTGCCCAGGCCTTAAGCCTAGCCTGCACTTGTGCCCAGGCCTTAAGCCTAGCCCGCACTTGTGCCCAGGCCTTAAGCCTAGCCCGCACTTGTGCCCAGGCCTTAAGCCTAGCCCGCACTTGTGCCCCCTGCCTTGATCCTAGCTAGCACTACACTTGTGCCCAAGCCTTAAGCCTAGCCTGCACTTGTGCCCAGGCCTTAAGCCTAGACCGCACTTGTGCCCAGGCCTTAAGCCTAGACCGCACTTGTGCCCAGGCCTTAAGCCTAGCCCGCACTTGTGCCCCGGCCTTAAGCCTAGCCCGCACTTGTGCCCAGGCCTTCAGCCTAGCCCGCACTTGTGCCCAGGCCTTCAGCCTAGCCCGCACTTGTGCCCCGACCTTCAGCCTAGCCCGCACTTGTGCCCAGGCCTTAAGCCTAGCCCGCACTTGTGCCCCGGCCTTAAGCCTAGCCCGCACTTGTGCCCCGGCCTTAAGCCTAGCCCGCACTTGTGCCCCGGCCTTAAGCCTAGCCCGCACGTGTGCCCAGTCCTTAAGCCTAGCCCGCACTTGTGCCCAGGCCTTAAGCCTAGCCCGCACTTGTGCCCAGGCCTTAAGCCTAGCCCGCACTTGTGCCCAGGCCTTAAGCCTAGCCCGCACTTGTGCCCAGGCCTTAAGCCTGGCCCGCACTTGTGCCCAGGCCTTAAGCCTGGCCCGCACTTGTGCCCAGGCTTTAAGCCTAGCCCGCACTTGTGCCCAGGCCTTAAGCCTAGCCCGCACTTGTGCCCAGGCCTTAAGCCTAGCCCGCACTTGTGCCCAGGCCTTAAGCCTAGCCCGCACTTGTGCCCAGGCCTTAAGCCTAGCCCGCACTTGTGCCCAGGCCTTAAGCCTAGCCCGCACTTGTGCCCAGGCCTTAAGCCTAGCCCGCACTTGTGCCCAGGCCTTAAGCCTAGCCCGCACTTGTGCCCCCTGCCTTGATCCTAGCTAGCACTACATTTGTGCCCAAGCCTTAAGCCTAGCCTGCACTTGTGCCCAGGCCTTAAGCCTAGACCGCACTTGTGCCCAGGCCTTAAGCCTAGCCCGCACTTGTGCCCAGGCCTTAAGCCTAGCCCGCACTTGTGCCCAGGCCTTAAGCCTAGCCCGCACTTGTGCCCCGGCCTTAAGCCTAGCCCGCACTTGTGCCCCGGCCTTAAGCCTAGCCCGCACTTGTGCCCAGGCCTTAAGCCTAGACCGCACTTGTGCCCAGGCCTTAAGCCTAGCCTGCACCTGTGCCCCGGCCTTAAGCCTAGCCCGCACTTGTGCCCAGGCCTTCAGCCTAGCCCGCACTTGTGCCCCGGCCTTCAGCCTAGCCCGCACTTGTGCCCAGGCCTTAAGCCTAGCCCGCACTTGTGCCCCGGCCTTAAGCCTAGCCCGCACTTGTGCCCCGGCCTTAAGCCTAGCCCGCACTTGTGCCCAGGCCTTAAGCCTAGCCCGCACTTGTGCCCATGCTTTAAGCCTAGCCATCACTTGTGCCCCCTGCCTTGGTCCTAGCCAGCACTGCACTTGTGCCCAGGCCTTAAGCCTAGCCCGCACTTGTGCCCAGGCCTTAAGCCTAGCCCGCACTTGTGCCCAGGCCTTAAGCCTAGCCCGCACTTGTGCCCAGGCCTTAAGCCTAGCCCGCACTTGTGCCCCGTCCTTAAGCCTAGCCCGCACTTGTGCCCAGGCCTTAAGCCTAGCCAGCACTTGTGCCCCCTGCCTTGATCCTAGCCAGCACTGCACTTGTGCCCAGGCCTTAAGCCTAGCCCGCACTTGTGCCCAGGCCTTAAGCCTAGCCCGCACTTGTGCCCAGGCCTTAAGCCTAGCCCGCACTTGTGCCCCGTCCTTAAGCCTAGCCCGCACTTGTGCCCCGGCCTTAAGCCTAGCCCGCACTTGTGCCCAGGCCTTCAGCCTAGCCCGCACTTGTGCCGCGGCCTTCAGCCTAGCCCGCACTTGTGCCCAGGCCTTAAGCCTAGCCCGCACTTGTGCCCAGGCCTTAAGCCTAGCCCGCACTTGTGCCCAGGCCTTAAGCCTTGCCCGCACTTGTGCCCAGGCCTTAAGCCTAGCCTGCACTTGTGCCCAGGCCTTAAGCCTAGCCTGCACTTGTGCCCAGGCCTTAAGCCTAGCCCGCACTTGTGCCCAGGCCTTAAGCCTAGCCCGCACTTGTGCCCAGGCCTTAAGCCTAGCCCGCACTTGTGCCCCCTGCCTTGATCCTAGCTAGCACTACACTTGTGCCCAAGCCTTAAGCCTAGCCTGCACTTGTGCCCAGGCCTTAAGCCTAGACCGCACTTGTGCCCAGGCCTTAAGCCTAGACCGCACTTGTGCCCAGGCCTTAAGCCTAGCCCGCACTTGTGCCCCGGCCTTAAGCCTAGCCCGCACTTGTGCCCAGGCCTTCAGCCTAGCCCGCACTTGTGCCCCGGCCTTCAGCCTAGCCCGCACTTGTGCCCAGGCCTTAAGCCTAGCCCGCACTTGTGCCCCGGCCTTAAGCCTAGCCCGCACTTGTGCCCCGGCCTTAAGCCTAGCCCGCACTTGTGCCCCGGCCTTAAGCCTAGCCCGCACGTGTGCCCAGTCCTTAAGCCTAGCCCACACTTGTGCCCAGGCCTTAAGCCTAGCCCGCACTTGTGCCCAGGCCTTAAGCCTAGCCCGCACTTGTGCCCAGGCCTTAAGCCTAGCCCGCACTTGTGCCCAGGCCTTAAGCCTGGCCCGCACTTGTGCCCAGGCCTTAAGCCTGGCCCGCACTTGTGCCCAGGCCTTAAGCCTAGCCCGCACTTGTGCCCAGGCCTTAAGCCTAGCCCGCACTTGTGCCCAGGCCTTAAGCCTAGCCCGCACTTGTGCCCAGGCCTTAAGCCTAGCCCGCACTTGTGCCCAGGCCTTAAGCCTAGCCCGCACTTGTGCCCAGGCCTTAAGCCTAGCCCGCACTTGTGCCCAGGCCTTAAGCCTAGCCCGCACTTGTGCCCAGGCCTTAAGCCTAGCCCGCACTTGTGCCCCCTGCCTTGATCCTAGCTAGCACTACATTTGTGCCCAAGCCTTAAGCCTAGCCTGCACTTGTGCCCAGGCCTTAAGCCTAGACCGCACTTGTGCCCAGGCCTTAAGCCTAGCCCGCACTTGTGCCCAGGCCTTAAGCCTAGCCCGCACTTGTGCCCCGGCCTTAAGCCTAGCCCGCACTTGTGCCCCGGCCTTAAGCCTAGCCCGCACTTGTGCCCAGGCCTTAAGCCTAGCCCGCACTTGTGCCCAGGCCTTAAGCCTAGCCCGCACTTGTGCCCAGGCCTTAAGCCTAGCCCGCACTTGTGCCCAGGCCTTAAGCCTAGCCCGCACTTGTGCCCAGGCCTTAAGCCTAGCCCGCACTTGTGCCCAGGCCTTAAGCCTAGCCCGCACTTGTGCCCAGGCCTTAAGCCTAGCCCGCACTTGTGCCCAGGCCTTAAGCCTAGCCCGCACTTGTGCCCAGGCCTTAAGCCTAGCCCGCACTTGTGCCCAGGCCTTAAGCCTAGCCCGCACTTGTGCCCAGGCCTTAAGCCTAGCCCGCACTTGTGCCCCGGCCTTAAGCCTAGCCCGCACTTGTGACCAGGCCTTAAGCCTAGCCCGCACTTGTGCCCCGGCCTTAAGCCTAGCCCGCACTTGTGCCCCGGCCTTAAGCCTAGCCCGCACTTGTGCCCAGGCCTTAAGCCTAGCCCGCACTTGTGCCCAGGCCTTAAGCCTAGCCCGCACTTGTGCCCAGGCCTTAAGCCTAGCCCGCACTTGTGCCCAGGCCTTAAGCCTAGCCCGCACTTGTGCCCAGGCCTTAAGCCTAGCCCGCACTTGTGCCCCGGCCTTAAGCCTAGCCCGCACTTGTGCCCAGGCCTTAAGCCTAGCCCGCACTTGTGCCCCGGCCTTAAGCCTAGCCCGCACTTGTGCCCCGGCCTTAAGCCTAGCCTGCACTTGTGCCCAGGCCTTAAGCCTAGCCCGCACTTTTGAGCCCCTTGAATGCTTGTTTGTTTGTTTTTGTCTTCAGCTTCAAGTTGGTTATGCACATAGGGCCAGCTTTATGCTCTTCGCTCTTGTCCCGTCTGAATGCGCATGCATGACTGTAATTGGGGAAGAAGGCATTACCCATTTACGGAGGACAGACAAGAAGTGCCTGGTCGCTTGGAGCATGGGGTTATGGAGAGGCTCTGCACTGTACAACAAAGGATCTAGTCCTAAATGTCCAAGTACAGAGTAGAGGGGTGAAAGCTAGCTCTTCACCCCTATGGGTGCCTAACCCTTTATGCAAAGAGTGCAAAGAGTTAGCTGTATGCCCTAAGCCTAGCCAGCACTTGTGCCCATGCCTTAAGCCTAGCCAGCACTTGTGCCCCCTGCCTTGGTCCTAGCCAGCACTGCACTTGTGCCCCCTGCCTTGGTCCTAGCCAGCACTGCACTTGTGCCCAGGCCTTAAGCCTAGCCCGCACTTGTGCCCAGGCCTTAAGCCTAGCCCGCACTTGAGCCCCGGCCTTAAGCCTAGCCCGCACTTGTGCCCCAGCCTTAAGCCTAACCCGCACTTGTGCCCCGGCCTTAAGCCTAGCCCGCACTTGTGCCCCGGCCTTAAGCCTAGCCCGCACTTGTGCCCCGGCCTTAAGCCTAGCCCGCACTTGTGCCCCGGCCATAAGCCTAGCCCGCACTTGTGCCCCGGCCTTAAGCCTAGCCCGCACTTGTGCCCCGGCCTTAAGCCTAGCCCGCACTTGTGCCCCGGCCTTAAGCCTAGCCCGCACTTGTGCCCCGGCCTTAAGCCTAGCCCGCAATTGTGCCCCGGCCTTAAGCCTAGCCCGCACTTGTGCCCCGGCCTTAAGCCTAGCCCGCACTTGTGCCCAGGCCTTAAGCCTAGCCCGCACTTGTGCCCATGCCTTAAGCCTAGCCAGCACTTGTGCCCCCTGCCTTGGTCCTAGCCAGCACTGCACTTGTGCCCAGGCCTTAAGCCTAGCCCGCACTTGTGCCCAGGCCTTAAGCCTAGCCCGCACTTGTGCCCAGGCCTTAAGCCTAGCCCGCACTTGTGCCCAGGCCTTAAGCCTAGCCCGCACTTGTGCCCCGGCCTTAAGCCTAGCCCGCACTTGTGCCCCGGCCTTAAGCCTAGCCCGCACTTGTGCCCCGGCCTTAAGCCTAGCCCGCACTTGTGCCCAGGCCTTAAGCCTAGCCCGCACTTGTGCCCCGGCCTTAAGCCTAGCCCGCACTTGTGCCCCGGCCTTAAGCCTAGCCCGCACTTGTGCCCCGGCCTTAAGCCTAGCCCGCACTTGTGCCCCGGCCTTAAGCCTAGCCCGCACTTGTGCCCCGGCCTTAAGCCTAGCCCGCACTTGTGCCCCGGCCTTAAGCCTAGCCCGCACTTGTGCCCCGGCCTTAAGCCTAGCCCGCACGTGTGCCCAGGCCTTAAGCCTAGCCCGCACTTGTGCCCAGGCCTTAAGCCTGGCCCGCACTTGTGCCCAGGCCTTAATCCAAGCCCGCACTTGTGCCCAGGCCTTAAGCCTGGCCCGCACTTGTGCCCAGGCCTTAAGCCTGGCCCGCACTTGTGCCCAGGCCTTAAGCCTGGCCCGCATTTGTGCCCAGGCCTTAAGCCTAGCCCGCACTTGTGCCCAGGCCTTAAGCCTAGCCCGCACTTGTGCCCAGGCCTTAAGCCTAGCCCGCACTTGTGCCCAGGCCTTAAGCCTAGCCCGCACTTGTGCCCAGGCCTTAAGCCTAGCCCGCACTTGTGCCCCCTGCCTTGATCCTAGCTAGCACTACACTTGTGCCCAAGCCTTAAGCCTAGCCTGCACTTGTGCCCAGGCCTTAAGCCTAGACCGCACTTGTGCCCAGGCCTTAAGCCTAGACCGCACTTGTGCCCAGGCCTTAAGCCTAGCCCGCACTTGTGCCCCGGCCTTAAGCCTAGCCCGCACTTGTGCCCAGGCCTTCAGCCTAGCCCGCACTTGTGCCCCGGCCTTCAGCCTAGCCCGCACTTGTGCCCCGGCCTTAAGCCTAGCCCGCACTTGTGCCCCGGCCTTAAGCCTAGCCCGCACTTGTGCCCCGGCCTTAAGCCTAGCCCGCACTTGTGCCCCGGCCTTAAGCCTAGCCCGCACGTGTGCCCAGTCCTTAAGCCTAGCCCACACTTGTGCCCAGGCCTTAAGCCTAGCCCGCACTTGTGCCCAGGCCTTAAGCCTAGCCCGCACTTGTGCCCAGGCCTTAAGCCTAGCCCGCACTTGTGCCCAGGCCTTAAGCCTGGCCCGCACTTGTGCCCAGGCCTTAAGCCTGGCCCGCACTTGTGCCCAGGCCTTAAGCCTAGCCCGCACTTGTGCCCAGGCCTTAAGCCTAGCCCGCACTTGTGCCCAGGCCTTAAGCCTAGCCCGCACTTGTGCCCAGGCCTTAAGCCTAGCCCGCACTTGTGCCCAGGCCTTAAGCCTAGCCCACACTTGTGCCCAGGCCTTAAGCCTAGCCCGCACTTGTGCCCAGGCCTTAAGCCTAGCCCGCACTTGTGCCCAGGCCTTAAGCCTAGCCCGCACTTGTGCCCCCTGCCTTGATCCTAGCTAGCACTACATTTGTGCCCAAGCCTTAAGCCTAGCCTGCACTTGTGCCCAGGCCTTAAGCCTAGACCGCACTTGTGCCCAGGCCTTAAGCCTAGCCCGCACTTGTGCCCAGGCCTTAAGCCTAGCCCGCACTTGTGCCCCGGCCTTAAGCCTAGCCCGCACTTGTGCCCCGGCCTTAAGCCTAGCCCGCACTTGTGCCCAGGCCTTAAGCCTAGACCGCACTTGTGCCCAGGCCTTAAGCCTAGCCCGCACCTGTGCCCCGGCCTTAAGCCTAGCCCGCACTTGTGCCCAGGCCTTCAGCCTAGCCCGCACTTGTGCCCCGGCCTTCAGCCTAGCCCGCACTTGTGCCCAGGCCTTAAGCCTAGCCCGCACTTGTGCCCTGGCCTTAAGCCTAGCCCGCACTTGTGCCCCGGCCTTAAGCCTAGCCCGCACTTGTGCCCAGGCCTTAAGCCTAGCCCGCACTTGTGCCCATGCTTTAAGCCTAGCCATCACTTGTGCCCCCTGCCTTGGTCCTAGCCAGCACTGCACTTGTGCCCAGGCCTTAAGCCTAGCCCGCACTTGTGCCCAGGCCTTAAGCCTAGCCCGCACTTGTGCCCAGGCCTTAAGCCTAGCCCGCACTTGTGCCCAGGCCTTAAGCCTAGCCCGCACTTGTGCCCCGTCCTTAAGCCTAGCCCGCACTTGTGCCCAGGCCTTAAGCCTAGCCAGCACTTGTGCCCCCTGCCTTGATCCTAGCCAGCACTGCACTTGTGCCCAGGCCTTAAGCCTAGCCCGCACTTGTGCCCAGGCCTTCAGCCTAGCCCGCACTTGTGCCCTGGCCTTAAGCCTAGCCCGCACTTGTGCCCAGGCCTTAAGCCTAGCCCGCACTTGTGCCCCGGCCTTAAGCCTAGCCCGCACTTGTGACCCGGCCTTAAGCCTAGCCCGCACTTGTGCCCCGGCCTTCAGCCTAGCCCGCTCTTGTGCCCCGGCCTGAAGCCTAGCCAGCACTTGTGCCCCCTGCCTTGATCCTAGCCAGCACTGCACTTGTGCCCTGGCCTTAAGCCTAGCCCGCACTTGTGCCCAGGCCTTAAGCCTAGCCCGCACTTGTGCCCCGGCCTTAAGCCTAGCCCGCACTTGTGCCCAGGCCTTAAGCCTAGCCCGCACTTGTGCCCCGGCCTTAAGCCTAGCCCGCACTTGTGCCCCGGCCTTAAGCCTAGCCCGCACTTGTGCCCCGGCCTTAAGCCTAGCCCGCACTTGTGCCCAGGCCTTAAGCCTAGCCCGCACTTGTGCCCCGGCCTTAAGCCTAGCCCGCACTTGTGCCCCGGCCTTAAGCCTAGCCCGCACTTGTGCCCCGGCCTTAAGCCTAGCCCGCACTTGTGCCCCGGCCTTAAGCCTAGCCCGCACTTGTGCCCCGGCCTTAAGCCTAGCCCGCACTTGTGCCCCGGCCTTAAGCCTAGCCCGCACTTGTGCCCCGGCCTTAAGCCTAGCCCGCACGTGTGCCCAGGCCTTAAGCCTAGCCCGCACTTGTGCCCAGGCCTTAAGCCTGGCCCGCACTTGTGCCCAGGCCTTAATCCAAGCCCGCACTTGTGCCCAGGCCTTAAGCCTGGCCCGCACTTGTGCCCAGGCCTTAAGCCTGGCCCGCACTTGTGCCCAGGCCTTAAGCCTGGCCCGCATTTGTGCCCAGGCCTTAAGCCTAGCCCGCACTTGTGCCCAGGCCTTAAGCCTAGCCCGCACTTGTGCCCAGGCCTTAAGCCTAGCCCGCACTTGTGCCCAGGCCTTAAGCCTAGCCCGCACTTGTGCCCAGGCCTTAAGCCTAGCCCGCACTTGTGCCCCCTGCCTTGATCCTAGCTAGCACTACACTTGTGCCCAAGCCTTAAGCCTAGCCTGCACTTGTGCCCAGGCCTTAAGCCTAGACCGCACTTGTGCCCAGGCCTTAAGCCTAGACCGCACTTGTGCCCAGGCCTTAAGCCTAGCCCGCACTTGTGCCCCGGCCTTAAGCCTAGCCCGCACTTGTGCCCAGGCCTTCAGCCTAGCCCGCACTTGTGCCCCGGCCTTCAGCCTAGCCCGCACTTGTGCCCCGGCCTTAAGCCTAGCCCGCACTTGTGCCCCGGCCTTAAGCCTAGCCCGCACTTGTGCCCCGGCCTTAAGCCTAGCCCGCACTTGTGCCCCGGCCTTAAGCCTAGCCCGCACGTGTGCCCAGTCCTTAAGCCTAGCCCACACTTGTGCCCAGGCCTTAAGCCTAGCCCGCACTTGTGCCCAGGCCTTAAGCCTAGCCCGCACTTGTGCCCAGGCCTTAAGCCTAGCCCGCACTTGTGCCCAGGCCTTAAGCCTGGCCCGCACTTGTGCCCAGGCCTTAAGCCTGGCCCGCACTTGTGCCCAGGCCTTAAGCCTAGCCCGCACTTGTGCCCAGGCCTTAAGCCTAGCCCGCACTTGTGCCCAGGCCTTAAGCCTAGCCCGCACTTGTGCCCAGGCCTTAAGCCTAGCCCGCACTTGTGCCCAGGCCTTAAGCCTAGCCCACACTTGTGCCCAGGCCTTAAGCCTAGCCCGCACTTGTGCCCAGGCCTTAAGCCTAGCCCGCACTTGTGCCCAGGCCTTAAGCCTAGCCCGCACTTGTGCCCCCTGCCTTGATCCTAGCTAGCACTACATTTGTGCCCAAGCCTTAAGCCTAGCCTGCACTTGTGCCCAGGCCTTAAGCCTAGACCGCACTTGTGCCCAGGCCTTAAGCCTAGCCCGCACTTGTGCCCAGGCCTTAAGCCTAGCCCGCACTTGTGCCCCGGCCTTAAGCCTAGCCCGCACTTGTGCCCCGGCCTTAAGCCTAGCCCGCACTTGTGCCCAGGCCTTAAGCCTAGACCGCACTTGTGCCCAGGCCTTAAGCCTAGCCCGCACCTGTGCCCCGGCCTTAAGCCTAGCCCGCACTTGTGCCCAGGCCTTCAGCCTAGCCCGCACTTGTGCCCCGGCCTTCAGCCTAGCCCGCACTTGTGCCCAGGCCTTAAGCCTAGCCCGCACTTGTGCCCTGGCCTTAAGCCTAGCCCGCACTTGTGCCCCGGCCTTAAGCCTAGCCCGCACTTGTGCCCAGGCCTTAAGCCTAGCCCGCACTTGTGCCCATGCTTTAAGCCTAGCCATCACTTGTGCCCCCTGCCTTGGTCCTAGCCAGCACTGCACTTGTGCCCAGGCCTTAAGCCTAGCCCGCACTTGTGCCCAGGCCTTAAGCCTAGCCCGCACTTGTGCCCAGGCCTTAAGCCTAGCCCGCACTTGTGCCCAGGCCTTAAGCCTAGCCCGCACTTGTGCCCCGTCCTTAAGCCTAGCCCGCACTTGTGCCCAGGCCTTAAGCCTAGCCAGCACTTGTGCCCCCTGCCTTGATCCTAGCCAGCACTGCACTTGTGCCCAGGCCTTAAGCCTAGCCCGCACTTGTGCCCAGGCCTTCAGCCTAGCCCGCACTTGTGCCCTGGCCTTAAGCCTAGCCCGCACTTGTGCCCAGGCCTTAAGCCTAGCCCGCACTTGTGCCCCGGCCTTAAGCCTAGCCCGCACTTGTGACCCGGCCTTAAGCCTAGCCCGCACTTGTGCCCCGGCCTTCAGCCTAGCCCGCTCTTGTGCCCCGGCCTGAAGCCTAGCCAGCACTTGTGCCCCCTGCCTTGATCCTAGCCAGCACTGCACTTGTGCCCTGGCCTTAAGCCTAGCCCGCACTTGTGCCCAGGCCTTAAGCCTAGCCCGCACTTGTGCCCCGGCCTTAAGCCTAGCCCGCACTTGTGCCCAGGCCTTAAGCCTAGCCCGCACTTGTGCCCAGGCCTTAAGCCTAGCCCGCACTTGTGCCCAGGCCTTAAGCCTAGCCCGCACTTGTGCCCCGGCCTTAAGCCTAGCCCGCACTTGTGCCCAGGCCTTAAGCCTAGCCCGCACTTGTGCCCAGGCCTTAAGCCTAGCCCGCACTTGTGCCCAGGCCTTAAGCCTTGCCCGCACTTGTGCCCAGGCCTTAAGCCTAGCCTGCACTTGTGCCCAGGCCTTAAGCCTAGCCTGCACTTGTGCCCAGGCCTTAAGCCTAGCCCGCACTTGTGCCCAGGCCTTAAGCCTAGCCCGCACTTGTGCCCAGGCCTTAAGCCTAGCCCGCACTTGTGCCCCCTGCCTTGATCCTAGCTAGCACTACACTTGTGCCCAAGCCTTAAGCCTAGCCTGCACTTGTGCCCAGGCCTTAAGCCTAGACCGCACTTGTGCCCAGGCCTTAAGCCTAGACCGCACTTGTGCCCAGGCCTTAAGCCTAGCCCGCACTTGTGCCCCGGCCTTAAGCCTAGCCCGCACTTGTGCCCAGGCCTTCAGCCTAGCCCGCACTTGTGCCCCGGCCTTCAGCCTAGCCCGCACTTGTGCCCAGGCCTTAAGCCTAGCCCGCACTTGTGCCCCGGCCTTAAGCCTAGCCCGCACTTGTGCCCCGGCCTTAAGCCTAGCCCGCACTTGTGCCCCGGCCTTAAGCCTAGCCCGCACGTGTGCCCAGTCCTTAAGCCTAGCCCACACTTGTGCCCAGGCCTTAAGCCTAGCCCGCACTTGTGCCCAGGCCTTAAGCCTAGCCCGCACTTGTGCCCAGGCCTTAAGCCTAGCCCGCACTTGTGCCCAGGCCTTAAGCCTGGCCCGCACTTGTGCCCAGGCCTTAAGCCTGGCCCGCACTTGTGCCCAGGCCTTAAGCCTAGCCCGCACTTGTGCCCAGGCCTTAAGCCTAGCCCGCACTTGTGCCCAGGCCTTAAGCCTAGCCCGCACTTGTGCCCAGGCCTTAAGCCTAGCCCGCACTTGTGCCCAGGCCTTAAGCCTAGCCCGCACTTGTGCCCAGGCCTTAAGCCTAGCCCGCACTTGTGCCCAGGCCTTAAGCCTAGCCCGCACTTGTGCCCAGGCCTTAAGCCTAGCCCGCACTTGTGCCCCCTGCCTTGATCCTAGCTAGCACTACATTTGTGCCCAAGCCTTAAGCCTAGCCTGCACTTGTGCCCAGGCCTTAAGCCTAGACCGCACTTGTGCCCAGGCCTTAAGCCTAGCCCGCACTTGTGCCCAGGCCTTAAGCCTAGCCCGCACTTGTGCCCCGGCCTTAAGCCTAGCCCGCACTTGTGCCCCGGCCTTAAGCCTAGCCCGCACTTGTGCCCAGGCCTTAAGCCTAGACCGCACTTGTGCCCAGGCCTTAAGCCTAGCCCGCACCTGTGCCCCGGCCTTAAGCCTAGCCTGCACTTGTGCCCAGGCCTTCAGCCTAGCCCGCACTTGTGCCCCGGCCTTCAGCCTAGCCCGCACTTGTGCCCAGGCCTTAAGCCTAGCCCGCACTTGTGCCCCGGCCTTAAGCCTAGCCCGCACTTGTGCCCCGGCCTTAAGCCTAGCCCGCACTTGTGCCCAGGCCTTAAGCCTAGCCCGCACTTGTGCCCATGCTTTAAGCCTAGCCATCACTTGTGCCCCCTGCCTTGGTCCTAGCCAGCACTGCACTTGTGCCCAGGCCTTAAGCCTAGCCCGCACTTGTGCCCAGGCCTTAAGCCTAGCCCGCACTTGTGCCCAGGCCTTAAGCCTAGCCCGCACTTGTGCCCAGGCCTTAAGCCTAGCCCGCACTTGTGCCCCGTCCTTAAGCCTAGCCCGCACTTGTGCCCAGGCCTTAAGCCTAGCCAGCACTTGTGCCCCCTGCCTTGATCCTAGCCAGCACTGCACTTGTGCCCAGGCCTTAAGCCTAGCCCGCACTTGTGCCCAGGCCTTCAGCCTAGCCCGCACTTGTGCCCTGGCCTTAAGCCTAGCCCGCACTTGTGCCCAGGCCTTAAGCCTAGCCCGCACTTGTGCCCCGGCCTTAAGCCTAGCCCGCACTTGTGACCCGGCCTTAAGCCTAGCCCGCACTTGTGCCCCGGCCTTCAGCCTAGCCCGCTCTTGTGCCCCGGCCTGAAGCCTAGCCAGCACTTGTGCCCCCTGCCTTGATCCTAGCCAGCACTGCACTTGTGCCCCGGCCTTAAGCCTAGCCCGCACTTGTGCCCAGGCCTTAAGCCTAGCCCGCACTTGTGCCCCGGCCTTAAGCCTAGCCCGCACTTGTGCCCAGGCCTTAAGCCTAGCCCGCACTTGTGCCCAGGCCTTAAGCCTAGCCCGCACTTGTGCCCAGGCCTTAAGCCTAGCCCGCACTTGTGCCCAGGCCTTAAGCCTAGCCCGCACTTGTGCCCAGGCCTTAAGCCTAGCCCGCACTTTTGAGCCCCTTGAATGCTTGTTTGTTTGTTTTTGTCTTCAGCTTCATGTTGGTTATGCACATAGGGCCAGCTTTACGCTCTTCGCTCTTGTCCCGTCTGAATGCGCATGCACGACTGTAATTGGGGAAGAAGGCATTACCCATTTACGGAGGACAGACAAGAAGTGCCTGGTTGCTTGGAGCATGGGGTTATGGAGAGGCTCCGCACTGTACAACAAAGGATCTAGTCCTAAATGTCCAAGTACAGAGTAGAGGGGTGAAAGCTAGCTCTTCACCCCTATGGGTGCCTAACCCTTTTTGCAAAGAGTGCAAAGAGTTAGCTGTATGCCTTAAGCCTAGCCAGCACTTGTGCCCATGCCTTAAGCCTAGCCAGCACTTGTGCCCCCTGCCTTGGTCCTAGCCAACACTGCACTTGTGCCCAGGCCTTAAGCCTAGCCCGCACTTGTGCCCAGGCCTTAAGCCTAGCCCGCACTTGTGCCCCGGCCTTAAGCCTAGCCCGCACTTGTGCCCCGGCCTTAAGCCTAGCCCGCACTTGTGCCCCGGCCTTAAGCCTAGCCCGCACTTGTGCCCAGGCCTTAAGCCTAGCCCGCACTTGTGCCCATGCTTTAAGCCTAGCCATCACTTGTGCCCCCTGCCTTGGTCCTAGCCAGCACTGCACTTGTGCCCAGGCCTTAAGCCTAGCCCGCACTTGTGCCCAGGCCTTAAGCCTAGCCCGCACTTGTGCCCAGGCCTTAAGCCTAGCCCGCACTTGTGCCCAGGCCTTAAGCCTAGCCCGCACTTGTGCCCCGTCCTTAAGCCTAGCCCGCACTTGTGCCCAGGCCTTAAGCCTAGCCAGCACTTGTGCCCCCTGCCTTGATCCTAGCCAGCACTGCACTTGTGCCCAGGCCTTAAGCCTAGCCCGCACTTGTGCCCAGGCCTTCAGCCTAGCCCGCACTTGTGCCCCGGCCTTAAGCCTAGCCCGCACTTGTGCCCAGGCCTTAAGCCTAGCCCGCACTTGTGCCCCGGCCTTAAGCCTAGCCCGCACTTGTGACCCGGCCTTAAGCCTAGCCCGCACTTGTGCCCCGGCCTTCAGCCTAGCCCGCTCTTGTGCCCCGGCCTGAAGCCTAGCCAGCACTTGTGCCCCCTGCCTTGATCCTAGCCAGCACTGCACTTGTGCCCCGGCCTTAAGCCTAGCCCGCACTTGTGCCCAGGCCTTAAGCCTAGCCCGCACTTGTGCCCCGGCCTTAAGCCTAGCCCGCACTTGTGCCCAGGCCTTAAGCCTAGCCCGCACTTGTGCCCAGGCCTTAAGCCTAGCCCGCACTTGTGCCCAGGCCTTAAGCCTAGCCCGCACTTGTGCCCAGGCCTTAAGCCTAGCCCGCACTTGTGCCCAGGCCTTAAGCCTAGCCCGCACTTTTGAGCCCCTTGAATGCTTGTTTGTTTGTTTTTGTCTTCAGCTTCATGTTGGTTATGCACATAGGGCCAGCTTTACGCTCTTCGCTCTTGTCCCGTCTGAATGCGCATGCACGACTGTAATTGGGGAAGAAGGCATTACCCATTTACGGAGGACAGACAAGAAGTGCCTGGTTGCTTGGAGCATGGGGTTATGGAGAGGCTCCGCACTGTACAACAAAGGATCTAGTCCTAAATGTCCAAGTACAGAGTAGAGGGGTGAAAGCTAGCTCTTCACCCCTATGGGTGCCTAACCCTTTTTGCAAAGAGTGCAAAGAGTTAGCTGTATGCCTTAAGCCTAGCCAGCACTTGTGCCCATGCCTTAAGCCTAGCCAGCACTTGTGCCCCCTGCCTTGGTCCTAGCCAACACTGCACTTGTGCCCAGGCCTTAAGCCTAGCCCGCACTTGTGCCCAGGCCTTAAGCCTAGCCCGCACTTGTGCCCCGGCCTTAAGCCTAGCCCGCACTTGTGCCCCGGCCTTAAGCCTAGCCCGCACTTGTGCCCCGGCCTTAAGCCTTGCCCGCACTTGTGCCCCGGCCTTAAGTCTAGCCCGCACTTGTGCCCCGGCCTTAAGCCTAGCCCGCACTTGTGCCCCGGCCTTAAGCCTAGCCCGCACTTGTGCCCCGGCCTTAAGCCTAGCCCGCACTTGTGCCCCGGCCTTAAGCCTAGCCCGCACTTGTGCCCCGGCCTTAAGCCTAGCCCGCACTTGTGCCCCGGCCTTAAGCCTAGCCCGCACTTGTGCCCAGGCCTTAAGCCTAGCCCGCACTTGTGCCCATGCCTTAAGCCTAGCCGTCACTTGTGCCCCCTGCCTTGGTCCTAGCCAGCACTGCACTTGTGCCCAGGCCTTAAGCCTAGCCCGCACTTGTGCCCAGGCCTTAAGCCTAGCCCACACTTGTGCCCAGGCCTTAAGCCTAGCCCGCACTTGTGCCCCGTCCTTAAGCCTAGCCCGCACTTGTACCCAGGCCTTAAGCCTAGCCAGCACTTGTGCCCCCTGCCTTGATCCTAGCCAGCAATGCACTTGTGCCCAGGCCTTAAGCCTAGCCCGCACTTGTGCCCAGGCCTTAAGCCTAGCCCGCACTTGTGCCCCCTGCCTTGATCCTAGCTAGCACTACACTTGTGCCCAAGCCTTAAGCCTAGCCTGCACTTGTGCCCAGGCCTTAAGCCTAGACCGCACTTGTGCCCAGGCCTTAAGCCTAGCCCGCACTTGTGCCCAGGCCTTAAGCCTAGCCCGCACTTGTGCCCCGGCCTTAAGCCTAGCCCGCACTTGTGCCCAGGCCTTAAGCCTAGCCCGCACTTGTGCCCAGGCCTTAAGCCTAGACCGCACTTGTGCCCAGGCCTTAAGCCTAGCCCGCACTTGTGCCCCGGCCTTAAGCCTAGCCCGCACTTGTGCCCAGGCCTTCAGCCTAGCCCGCACTTGTGCCCCGGCCTTCAGCCTAGCCCGCACTTGTGCCCAGGCCTTAAGCCTAGCCCGCACTTGTGCCCAGGCCTTAAGCCTAGCCCGCACTTGTGCCCAGGCCTTAAGCCTTGCCCGCACTTGTGCCCAGGCCTTAAGCCTAGCCTGCACTTGTGCCCAGGCCTTAAGCCTAGCCTGCACTTGTGCCCAGGCCTTAAGCCTAGCCCGCACTTGTGCCCAGGCCTTAAGCCTAGCCCGCACTTGTGCCCAGGCCTTAAGCCTAGCCCGCACTTGTGCCCCCTGCCTTGATCCTAGCTAGCACTACACTTGTGCCCAAGCCTTAAGCCTAGCCTGCACTTGTGCCCAGGCCTTAAGCCTAGACCGCACTTGTGCCCAGGCCTTAAGCCTAGACCGCACTTGTGCCCAGGCCTTAAGCCTAGCCCGCACTTGTGCCCCGGCCTTAAGCCTAGCCCGCACTTGTGCCCAGGCCTTCAGCCTAGCCCGCACTTGTGCCCAGGCCTTCAGCCTAGCCCGCACTTGTGCCCCGACCTTCAGCCTAGCCCGCACTTGTGCCCAGGCCTTAAGCCTAGCCCGCACTTGTGCCCCGGCCTTAAGCCTAGCCCGCACTTGTGCCCCGGCCTTAAGCCTAGCCCGCACTTGTGCCCCGGCCTTAAGCCTAGCCCGCACGTGTGCCCAGTCCTTAAGCCTAGCCCGCACTTGTGCCCAGGCCTTAAGCCTAGCCCGCACTTGTGCCCAGGCCTTAAGCCTAGCCCGCACTTGTGCCCAGGCCTTAAGCCTAGCCCGCACTTGTGCCCAGGCCTTAAGCCTGGCCCGCACTTGTGCCCAGGCCTTAAGCCTGGCCCGCACTTGTGCCCAGGCTTTAAGCCTAGCCCGCACTTGTGCCCAGGCCTTAAGCCTAGCCCGCACTTGTGCCCAGGCCTTAAGCCTAGCCCGCACTTGTGCCCAGGCCTTAAGCCTAGCCCGCACTTGTGCCCAGGCCTTAAGCCTAGCCCGCACTTGTGCCCAGGCCTTAAGCCTAGCCCGCACTTGTGCCCAGGCCTTAAGCCTAGCCCGCACTTGTGCCCAGGCCTTAAGCCTAGCCCGCACTTGTGCCCCCTGCCTTGATCCTAGCTAGCACTACATTTGTGCCCAAGCCTTAAGCCTAGCCTGCACTTGTGCCCAGGCCTTAAGCCTAGACCGCACTTGTGCCCAGGCCTTAAGCCTAGCCCGCACTTGTGCCCAGGCCTTAAGCCTAGCCCGCACTTGTGCCCAGGCCTTAAGCCTAGCCCGCACTTGTGCCCCGGCCTTAAGCCTAGCCCGCACTTGTGCCCCGGCCTTACGCCTAGCCCGCACTTGTGCCCAGGCCTTAAGCCTAGACCGCACTTGTGCCCAGGCCTTAAGCCTAGCCTGCACCTGTGCCCCGGCCTTAAGCCTAGCCTGCACTTGTGCCCAGGCCTTCAGCCTAGCCCGCACTTGTGCCCCGGCCTTCAGCCTAGCCCGCACTTGTGCCCAGGCCTTAAGCCTAGCCCGCACTTGTGCCCCGGCCTTAAGCCTAGCCCGCACTTGTGCCCCGGCCTTAAGCCTAGCCCGCACTTGTGCCCAGGCCTTAAGCCTAGCCCGCACTTGTGCCCATGCTTTAAGCCTAGCCATCACTTGTGCCCCCTGCCTTGGTCCTAGCCAGCACTGCACTTGTGCCCAGGCCTTAAGCCTAGCCCGCACTTGTGCCCAGGCCTTAAGCCTAGCCCGCACTTGTGCCCAGGCCTTAAGCCTAGCCCGCACTTGTGCCCAGGCCTTAAGCCTAGCCCGCACTTGTGCCCCGTCCTTAAGCCTAGCCCGCACTTGTGCCCAGGCCTTAAGCCTAGCCAGCACTTGTGCCCCCTGCCTTGATCCTAGCCAGCACTGCACTTGTGCCCAGGCCTTAAGCCTAGCCCGCACTTGTGCCCAGGCCTTAAGCCTAGCCCGCACTTGTGCCCAGGCCTTAAGCCTAGCCCGCACTTGTGCCCCGTCCTTAAGCCTAGCCCGCACTTGTGCCCCGGCCTTAAGCCTAGCCCGCACTTGTGCCCAGGCCTTCAGCCTAGCCCGCACTTGTGCCGCGGCCTTCAGCCTAGCCCGCACTTGTGCCCAGGCCTTAAGCCTAGCCCGCACTTGTGCCCAGGCCTTAAGCCTAGCCCGCACTTGTGCCCAGGCCTTAAGCCTTGCCCGCACTTGTGCCCAGGCCTTAAGCCTAGCCTGCACTTGTGCCCAGGCCTTAAGCCTAGCCTGCACTTGTGCCCAGGCCTTAAGCCTAGCCCGCACTTGTGCCCAGGCCTTAAGCCTAGCCCGCACTTGTGCCCAGGCCTTAAGCCTAGCCCGCACTTGTGCCCCCTGCCTTGATCCTAGCTAGCACTACACTTGTGCCCAA
Source organism: Ranitomeya imitator (assembly GCF_032444005.1). Lineage (NCBI taxonomy): Eukaryota > Metazoa > Chordata > Amphibia > Anura > Dendrobatidae > Ranitomeya > Ranitomeya imitator. The sequence goes on along the minus strand of NW_027194366.1, from coordinate 13,038 downwards.
GCCTTAAGCCTAGCCTGCACTTGTGCCCAGGCCTTAAGCCTAGACCGCACTTGTGCCCAGGCCTTAAGCCTAGACCGCACTTGTGCCCAGGCCTTAAGCCTAGCCCGCACTTGTGCCCCGGCCTTAAGCCTAGCCCGCACTTGTGCCCAGGCCTTCAGCCTAGCCCGCACTTGTGCCCCGGCCTTCAGCCTAGCCCGCACTTGTGCCCAGGCCTTAAGCCTAGCCCGCACTTGTGCCCCGGCCTTAAGCCTAGCCCGCACTTGTGCCCCGGCCTTAAGCCTAGCCCGCACTTGTGCCCCGGCCTTAAGCCTAGCCCGCACGTGTGCCCAGTCCTTAAGCCTAGCCCACACTTGTGCCCAGGCCTTAAGCCTAGCCCGCACTTGTGCCCAGGCCTTAAGCCTAGCCCGCACTTGTGCCCAGGCCTTAAGCCTAGCCCGCACTTGTGCCCAGGCCTTAAGCCTGGCCCGCACTTGTGCCCAGGCCTTAAGCCTGGCCCGCACTTGTGCCCAGGCCTTAAGCCTAGCCCGCACTTGTGCCCAGGCCTTAAGCCTAGCCCGCACTTGTGCCCAGGCCTTAAGCCTAGCCCGCACTTGTGCCCAGGCCTTAAGCCTAGCCCGCACTTGTGCCCAGGCCTTAAGCCTAGCCCGCACTTGTGCCCAGGCCTTAAGCCTAGCCCGCACTTGTGCCCAGGCCTTAAGCCTAGCCCGCACTTGTGCCCAGGCCTTAAGCCTAGCCCGCACTTGTGCCCCCTGCCTTGATCCTAGCTAGCACTACATTTGTGCCCAAGCCTTAAGCCTAGCCTGCACTTGTGCCCAGGCCTTAAGCCTAGACCGCACTTGTGCCCAGGCCTTAAGCCTAGCCCGCACTTGTGCCCAGGCCTTAAGCCTAGCCCGCACTTGTGCCCCGGCCTTAAGCCTAGCCCGCACTTGTGCCCCGGCCTTAAGCCTAGCCCGCACTTGTGCCCAGGCCTTAAGCCTAGCCCGCACTTGTGCCCAGGCCTTAAGCCTAGCCCGCACTTGTGCCCAGGCCTTAAGCCTAGCCCGCACTTGTGCCCAGGCCTTAAGCCTAGCCCGCACTTGTGCCCAGGCCTTAAGCCTAGCCCGCACTTGTGCCCAGGCCTTAAGCCTAGCCCGCACTTGTGCCCAGGCCTTAAGCCTAGCCCGCACTTGTGCCCAGGCCTTAAGCCTAGCCCGCACTTGTGCCCAGGCCTTAAGCCTAGCCCGCACTTGTGCCCAGGCCTTAAGCCTAGCCCGCACTTGTGCCCAGGCCTTAAGCCTAGCCCGCACTTGTGCCCCGGCCTTAAGCCTAGCCCGCACTTGTGCCCAGGCCTTAAGCCTAGCCCGCACTTGTGCCCCGGCCTTAAGCCTAGCCCGCACTTGTGCCCCGGCCTTAAGCCTAGCCCGCACTTGTGCCCAGGCCTTAAGCCTAGCCCGCACTTGTGCCCAGGCCTTAAGCCTAGCCCGCACTTGTGCCCAGGCCTTAAGCCTAGCCCGCACTTGTGCCCAGGCCTTAAGCCTAGCCCGCACTTGTGCCCAGGCCTTAAGCCTAGCCCGCACTTGTGCCCCGGCCTTAAGCCTAGCCCGCACTTGTGCCCAGGCCTTAAGCCTAGCCCGCACTTGTGCCCCGGCCTTAAGCCTAGCCCGCACTTGTGCCCCGGCCTTAAGCCTAGCCTGCACTTGTGCCCAGGCCTTAAGCCTAGCCCGCACTTTTGAGCCCCTTGAATGCTTGTTTGTTTGTTTTTGTCTTCAGCTTCAAGTTGGTTATGCACATAGGGCCAGCTTTATGCTCTTCGCTCTTGTCCCGTCTGAATGCGCATGCATGACTGTAATTGGGGAAGAAGGCATTACCCATTTACGGAGGACAGACAAGAAGTGCCTGGTCGCTTGGAGCATGGGGTTATGGAGAGGCTCTGCACTGTACAACAAAGGATCTAGTCCTAAATGTCCAAGTACAGAGTAGAGGGGTGAAAGCTAGCTCTTCACCCCTATGGGTGCCTAACCCTTTATGCAAAGAGTGCAAAGAGTTAGCTGTATGCCCTAAGCCTAGCCAGCACTTGTGCCCATGCCTTAAGCCTAGCCAGCACTTGTGCCCCCTGCCTTGGTCCTAGCCAGCACTGCACTTGTGCCCCCTGCCTTGGTCCTAGCCAGCACTGCACTTGTGCCCAGGCCTTAAGCCTAGCCCGCACTTGTGCCCAGGCCTTAAGCCTAGCCCGCACTTGAGCCCCGGCCTTAAGCCTAGCCCGCACTTGTGCCCCAGCCTTAAGCCTAACCCGCACTTGTGCCCCGGCCTTAAGCCTAGCCCGCACTTGTGCCCCGGCCTTAAGCCTAGCCCGCACTTGTGCCCCGGCCTTAAGCCTAGCCCGCACTTGTGCCCCGGCCATAAGCCTAGCCCGCACTTGTGCCCCGGCCTTAAGCCTAGCCCGCACTTGTGCCCCGGCCTTAAGCCTAGCCCGCACTTGTGCCCCGGCCTTAAGCCTAGCCCGCACTTGTGCCCCGGCCTTAAGCCTAGCCCGCAATTGTGCCCCGGCCTTAAGCCTAGCCCGCACTTGTGCCCCGGCCTTAAGCCTAGCCCGCACTTGTGCCCAGGCCTTAAGCCTAGCCCGCACTTGTGCCCATGCCTTAAGCCTAGCCAGCACTTGTGCCCCCTGCCTTGGTCCTAGCCAGCACTGCACTTGTGCCCAGGCCTTAAGCCTAGCCCGCACTTGTGCCCAGGCCTTAAGCCTAGCCCGCACTTGTGCCCAGGCCTTAAGCCTAGCCCGCACTTGTGCCCAGGCCTTAAGCCTAGCCCGCACTTGTGCCCCGGCCTTAAGCCTAGCCCGCACTTGTGCCCCGGCCTTAAGCCTAGCCCGCACTTGTGCCCCGGCCTTAAGCCTAGCCCGCACTTGTGCCCAGGCCTTAAGCCTAGCCCGCACTTGTGCCCCGGCCTTAAGCCTAGCCCGCACTTGTGCCCCGGCCTTAAGCCTAGCCCGCACTTGTGCCCCGGCCTTAAGCCTAGCCCGCACTTGTGCCCCGGCCTTAAGCCTAGCCCGCACTTGTGCCCCGGCCTTAAGCCTAGCCCGCACTTGTGACCCCCCCTTAAGCCTAGCCCGCACTTGTGCCCCGGCCTTAAGCCTAGCCCGCACGTGTGCCCAGGCCTTAAGCCTAGCCCGCACTTGTGCCCAGGCCTTAAGCCTGGCCCGCACTTGTGCCCAGGCCTTAATCCAAGCCCGCACTTGTGCCCAGGCCTTAAGCCTGGCCCGCACTTGTGCCCAGGCCTTAAGCCTGGCCCGCACTTGTGCCCAGGCCTTAAGCCTGGCCCGCATTTGTGCCCAGGCCTTAAGCCTAGCCCGCACTTGTGCCCAGGCCTTAAGCCTAGCCCGCACTTGTGCCCAGGCCTTAAGCCTAGCCCGCACTTGTGCCCAGGCCTTAAGCCTAGCCCGCACTTGTGCCCAGGCCTTAAGCCTAGCCCGCACTTGTGCCCCCTGCCTTGATCCTAGCTAGCACTACACTTGTGCCCAAGCCTTAAGCCTAGCCTGCACTTGTGCCCAGGCCTTAAGCCTAGACCGCACTTGTGCCCAGGCCTTAAGCCTAGACCGCACTTGTGCCCAGGCCTTAAGCCTAGCCCGCACTTGTGCCCCGGCCTTAAGCCTAGCCCGCACTTGTGCCCAGGCCTTCAGCCTAGCCCGCACTTGTGCCCCGGCCTTCAGCCTAGCCCGCACTTGTGCCCAGGCCTTAAGCCTAGCCCGCACTTGTGCCCCGGCCTTAAGCCTAGCCCGCACTTGTGCCCCGGCCTTAAGCCTAGCCCGCACTTGTGCCCCGGCCTTAAGCCTAGCCCGCACGTGTGCCCAGTCCTTAAGCCTAGCCCACACTTGTGCCCAGGCCTTAAGCCTAGCCCGCACTTGTGCCCAGGCCTTAAGCCTAGCCCGCACTTGTGCCCAGGCCTTAAGCCTAGCCCGCACTTGTGCCCAGGCCTTAAGCCTGGCCCGCACTTGTGCCCAGGCCTTAAGCCTGGCCCGCACTTGTGCCCAGGCCTTAAGCCTAGCCCGCACTTGTGCCCAGGCCTTAAGCCTAGCCCGCACTTGTGCCCAGGCCTTAAGCCTAGCCCGCACTTGTGCCCAGGCCTTAAGCCTAGCCCGCACTTGTGCCCAGGCCTTAAGCCTAGCCCACACTTGTGCCCAGGCCTTAAGCCTAGCCCGCACTTGTGCCCAGGCCTTAAGCCTAGCCCGCACTTGTGCCCAGGCCTTAAGCCTAGCCCGCACTTGTGCCCCCTGCCTTGATCCTAGCTAGCACTACATTTGTGCCCAAGCCTTAAGCCTAGCCTGCACTTGTGCCCAGGCCTTAAGCCTAGACCGCACTTGTGCCCAGGCCTTAAGCCTAGCCCGCACTTGTGCCCAGGCCTTAAGCCTAGCCCGCACTTGTGCCCCGGCCTTAAGCCTAGCCCGCACTTGTGCCCCGGCCTTAAGCCTAGCCCGCACTTGTGCCCAGGCCTTAAGCCTAGACCGCACTTGTGCCCAGGCCTTAAGCCTAGCCCGCACCTGTGCCCCGGCCTTAAGCCTAGCCCGCACTTGTGCCCAGGCCTTCAGCCTAGCCCGCACTTGTGCCCCGGCCTTCAGCCTAGCCCGCACTTGTGCCCAGGCCTTAAGCCTAGCCCGCACTTGTGCCCTGGCCTTAAGCCTAGCCCGCACTTGTGCCCCGGCCTTAAGCCTAGCCCGCACTTGTGCCCAGGCCTTAAGCCTAGCCCGCACTTGTGCCCATGCTTTAAGCCTAGCCATCACTTGTGCCCCCTGCCTTGGTCCTAGCCAGCACTGCACTTGTGCCCAGGCCTTAAGCCTAGCCCGCACTTGTGCCCAGGCCTTAAGCCTAGCCCGCACTTGTGCCCAGGCCTTAAGCCTAGCCCGCACTTGTGCCCAGGCCTTAAGCCTAGCCCGCACTTGTGCCCCGTCCTTAAGCCTAGCCCGCACTTGTGCCCAGGCCTTAAGCCTAGCCAGCACTTGTGCCCCCTGCCTTGATCCTAGCCAGCACTGCACTTGTGCCCAGGCCTTAAGCCTAGCCCGCACTTGTGCCCAGGCCTTCAGCCTAGCCCGCACTTGTGCCCTGGCCTTAAGCCTAGCCCGCACTTGTGCCCAGGCCTTAAGCCTAGCCCGCACTTGTGCCCCGGCCTTAAGCCTAGCCCGCACTTGTGACCCGGCCTTAAGCCTAGCCCGCACTTGTGCCCCGGCCTTCAGCCTAGCCCGCTCTTGTGCCCCGGCCTGAAGCCTAGCCAGCACTTGTGCCCCCTGCCTTGATCCTAGCCAGCACTGCACTTGTGCCCTGGCCTTAAGCCTAGCCCGCACTTGTGCCCAGGCCTTAAGCCTAGCCCGCACTTGTGCCCCGGCCTTAAGCCTAGCCCGCACTTGTGCCCAGGCCTTAAGCCTAGCCCGCACTTGTGCCCAGGCCTTAAGCCTAGCCCGCACTTGTGCCCAGGCCTTAAGCCTAGCCCGCACTTGTGCCCAGGCCTTAAGCCTAGCCCGCACTTGTGCCCAGGCCTTAAGCCTAGCCCGCACTTTTGAGCCCCTTGAATGCTTGTTTGTTTGTTTTTGTCTTCAGCTTCATGTTGGTTATGCACATAGGGCCAGCTTTACGCTCTTCGCTCTTGTCCCGTCTGAATGCGCATGCACGACTGTAATTGGGGAAGAAGGCATTACCCATTTACGGAGGACAGACAAGAAGTGCCTGGTTGCTTGGAGCATGGGGTTATGGAGAGGCTCCGCACTGTACAACAAAGGATCTAGTCCTAAATGTCCAAGTACAGAGTAGAGGGGTGAAAGCTAGCTCTTCACCCCTATGGGTGCCTAACCCTTTTTGCAAAGAGTGCAAAGAGTTAGCTGTATGCCTTAAGCCTAGCCAGCACTTGTGCCCATGCCTTAAGCCTAGCCAGCACTTGTGCCCCCTGCCTTGGTCCTAGCCAACACTGCACTTGTGCCCAGGCCTTAAGCCTAGCCCGCACTTGTGCCCCGGCCTTAAGCCTAGCCCGCACTTGTGCCCCGGCCTTAAGCCTAGCCCGCACTTGTGCCCCGGCCTTAAGCCTAGCCCGCACTTGTGCCCCGGCCTTAAGCCTAGCCCGCACTTGTGCCCAGGCCTTAAGCCTAGCCCGCACTTGTGCCCATGCTTTAAGCCTAGCCATCACTTGTGCCCCCTGCCTTGGTCCTAGCCAGCACTGCACTTGTGCCCAGGCCTTAAGCCTAGCCCGCACTTGTGCCCAGGCCTTAAGCCTAGCCCGCACTTGTGCCCAGGCCTTAAGCCTAGCCCGCACTTGTGCCCAGGCCTTAAGCCTAGCCCGCACTTGTGCCCCGTCCTTAAGCCTAGCCCGCACTTGTGCCCAGGCCTTAAGCCTAGCCAGCACTTGTGCCCCCTGCCTTGATCCTAGCCAGCACTGCACTTGTGCCCAGGCCTTAAGCCTAGCCCGCACTTGTGCCCAGGCCTTCAGCCTAGCCCGCACTTGTGCCCCGGCCTTAAGCCTAGCCCGCACTTGTGCCCAGGCCTTAAGCCTAGCCCGCACTTGTGCCCCGGCCTTAAGCCTAGCCCGCACTTGTGACCCGGCCTTAAGCCTAGCCCGCACTTGTGCCCCGGCCTTCAGCCTAGCCCGCTCTTGTGCCCCGGCCTGAAGCCTAGCCAGCACTTGTGCCCCCTGCCTTGATCCTAGCCAGCACTGCACTTGTGCCCCGGCCTTAAGCCTAGCCCGCACTTGTGCCCAGGCCTTAAGCCTAGCCCGCACTTGTGCCCCGGCCTTAAGCCTAGCCCGCACTTGTGCCCAGGCCTTAAGCCTAGCCCGCACTTGTGCCCAGGCCTTAAGCCTAGCCCGCACTTGTGCCCAGGCCTTAAGCCTAGCCCGCACTTGTGCCCAGGCCTTAAGCCTAGCCCGCACTTGTGCCCAGGCCTTAAGCCTAGCCCGCACTTTTGAGCCCCTTGAATGCTTGTTTGTTTGTTTTTGTCTTCAGCTTCATGTTGGTTATGCACATAGGGCCAGCTTTACGCTCTTCGCTCTTGTCCCGTCTGAATGCGCATGCACGACTGTAATTGGGGAAGAAGGCATTACCCATTTACGGAGGACAGACAAGAAGTGCCTGGTTGCTTGGAGCATGGGGTTATGGAGAGGCTCCGCACTGTACAACAAAGGATCTAGTCCTAAATGTCCAAGTACAGAGTAGAGGGGTGAAAGCTAGCTCTTCACCCCTATGGGTGCCTAACCCTTTTTGCAAAGAGTGCAAAGAGTTAGCTGTATGCCTTAAGCCTAGCCAGCACTTGTGCCCATGCCTTAAGCCTAGCCAGCACTTGTGCCCCCTGCCTTGGTCCTAGCCAACACTGCACTTGTGCCCAGGCCTTAAGCCTAGCCCGCACTTGTGCCCAGGCCTTAAGCCTAGCCCGCACTTGTGCCCCGGCCTTAAGCCTAGCCCGCACTTGTGCCCCGGCCTTAAGCCTAGCCCGCACTTGTGCCCCGGCCTTAAGCCTTGCCCGCACTTGTGCCCCGGCCTTAAGTCTAGCCCGCACTTGTGCCCCGGCCTTAAGCCTAGCCCGCACTTGTGCCCCGGCCTTAAGCCTAGCCCGCACTTGTGCCCCGGCCTTAAGCCTAGCCCGCACTTGTGCCCCGGCCTTAAGCCTAGCCCGCACTTGTGCCCCGGCCTTAAGCCTAGCCCGCACTTGTGCCCCGGCCTTAAGCCTAGCCCGCACTTGTGCCCAGGCCTTAAGCCTAGCCCGCACTTGTGCCCATGCCTTAAGCCTAGCCGTCACTTGTGCCCCCTGCCTTGGTCCTAGCCAGCACTGCACTTGTGCCCAGGCCTTAAGCCTAGCCCGCACTTGTGCCCAGGCCTTAAGCCTAGCCCACACTTGTGCCCAGGCCTTAAGCCTAGCCCGCACTTGTGCCCCGTCCTTAAGCCTAGCCCGCACTTGTACCCAGGCCTTAAGCCTAGCCAGCACTTGTGCCCCCTGCCTTGATCCTAGCCAGCAATGCACTTGTGCCCAGGCCTTAAGCCTAGCCCGCACTTGTGCCCAGGCCTTAAGCCTAGCCCGCACTTGTGCCCCCTGCCTTGATCCTAGCTAGCACTACACTTGTGCCCAAGCCTTAAGCCTAGCCTGCACTTGTGCCCAGGCCTTAAGCCTAGACCGCACTTGTGCCCAGGCCTTAAGCCTAGCCCGCACTTGTGCCCAGGCCTTAAGCCTAGCCCGCACTTGTGCCCCGGCCTTAAGCCTAGCCCGCACTTGTGCCCAGGCCTTAAGCCTAGCCCGCACTTGTGCCCAGGCCTTAAGCCTAGACCGCACTTGTGCCCAGGCCTTAAGCCTAGCCCGCACTTGTGCCCCGGCCTTAAGCCTAGCCCGCACTTGTGCCCAGGCCTTCAGCCTAGCCCGCACTTGTGCCCCGGCCTTCAGCCTAGCCCGCACTTGTGCCCAGGCCTTAAGCCTAGCCCGCACTTGTGCCCAGGCCTTAAGCCTAGCCCGCACTTGTGCCCAGGCCTTAAGCCTTGCCCGCACTTGTGCCCAGGCCTTAAGCCTAGCCTGCACTTGTGCCCAGGCCTTAAGCCTAGCCTGCACTTGTGCCCAGGCCTTAAGCCTAGCCCGCACTTGTGCCCAGGCCTTAAGCCTAGCCCGCACTTGAGCCCCGGCCTTAAGCCTAGCCCGCACTTGTGCCCCAGCCTTAAGCCTAACCCGCACTTGTGCCCCGGCCTTAAGCCTAGCCCGCACTTGTGCCCCGGCCTTAAGCCTAGCCCGCACTTGTGCCCCGGCCTTAAGCCTAGCCCGCACTTGTGCCCCGGCCATAAGCCTAGCCCGCACTTGTGCCCCGGCCTTAAGCCTAGCCCGCACTTGTGCCCCGGCCTTAAGCCTAGCCCGCACTTGTGCCCCGGCCTTAAGCCTAGCCCGCACTTGTGCCCCGGCCTTAAGCCTAGCCCGCAATTGTGCCCCGGCCTTAAGCCTAGCCCGCACTTGTGCCCCGGCCTTAAGCCTAGCCCGCACTTGTGCCCAGGCCTTAAGCCTAGCCCGCACTTGTGCCCATGCCTTAAGCCTAGCCAGCACTTGTGCCCCCTGCCTTGGTCCTAGCCAGCACTGCACTTGTGCCCAGGCCTTAAGCCTAGCCCGCACTTGTGCCCAGGCCTTAAGCCTAGCCCGCACTTGTGCCCAGGCCTTAAGCCTAGCCCGCACTTGTGCCCAGGCCTTAAGCCTAGCCCGCACTTGTGCCCCGGCCTTAAGCCTAGCCCGCACTTGTGCCCCGGCCTTAAGCCTAGCCCGCACTTGTGCCCCGGCCTTAAGCCTAGCCCGCACTTGTGCCCAGGCCTTAAGCCTAGCCCGCACTTGTGCCCCGGCCTTAAGCCTAGCCCGCACTTGTGCCCCGGCCTTAAGCCTAGCCCGCACTTGTGCCCCGGCCTTAAGCCTAGCCCGCACTTGTGCCCCGGCCTTAAGCCTAGCCCGCACTTGTGCCCCGGCCTTAAGCCTAGCCCGCACTTGTGCCCCGGCCTTAAGCCTAGCCCGCACTTGTGCCCCGGCCTTAAGCCTAGCCCGCACGTGTGCCCAGGCCTTAAGCCTAGCCCGCACTTGTGCCCAGGCCTTAAGCCTGGCCCGCACTTGTGCCCAGGCCTTAATCCAAGCCCGCACTTGTGCCCAGGCCTTAAGCCTGGCCCGCACTTGTGCCCAGGCCTTAAGCCTGGCCCGCACTTGTGCCCAGGCCTTAAGCCTGGCCCGCATTTGTGCCCAGGCCTTAAGCCTAGCCCGCACTTGTGCCCAGGCCTTAAGCCTAGCCCGCACTTGTGCCCAGGCCTTAAGCCTAGCCCGCACTTGTGCCCAGGCCTTAAGCCTAGCCCGCACTTGTGCCCAGGCCTTAAGCCTAGCCCGCACTTGTGCCCCCTGCCTTGATCCTAGCTAGCACTACACTTGTGCCCAAGCCTTAAGCCTAGCCTGCACTTGTGCCCAGGCCTTAAGCCTAGACCGCACTTGTGCCCAGGCCTTAAGCCTAGACCGCACTTGTGCCCAGGCCTTAAGCCTAGCCCGCACTTGTGCCCCGGCCTTAAGCCTAGCCCGCACTTGTGCCCATGCCTTCAGCCTAGCCCGCACTTGTGCCCCGGCCTTCAGCCTAGCCCGCACTTGTGCCCAGGCCTTAAGCCTAGCCCGCACTTGTGCCCCGGCCTTAAGCCTAGCCCGCACTTGTGCCCCGGCCTTAAGCCTAGCCCGCACTTGTGCCCCGGCCTTAAGCCTAGCCCGCACGTGTGCCCAGTCCTTAAGCCTAGCCCACACTTGTGCCCAGGCCTTAAGCCTAGCCCGCACTTGTGCCCAGGCCTTAAGCCTAGCCCGCACTTGTGCCCAGGCCTTAAGCCTAGCCCGCACTTGTGCCCAGGCCTTAAGCCTGGCCCGCACTTGTGCCCAGGCCTTAAGCCTGGCCCGCACTTGTGCCCAGGCCTTAAGCCTAGCCCGCACTTGTGCCCAGGCCTTAAGCCTAGCCCGCACTTGTGCCCAGGCCTTAAGCCTAGCCCGCACTTGTGCCCAGGCCTTAAGCCTAGCCCGCACTTGTGCCCAGGCCTTAAGCCTAGCCCACACTTGTGCCCAGGCCTTAAGCCTAGCCCGCACTTGTGCCCAGGCCTTAAGCCTAGCCCGCACTTGTGCCCAGGCCTTAAGCCTAGCCCGCACTTGTGCCCCCTGCCTTGATCCTAGCTAGCACTACATTTGTGCCCAAGCCTTAAGCCTAGCCTGCACTTGTGCCCAGGCCTTAAGCCTAGACCGCACTTGTGCCCAGGCCTTAAGCCTAGCCCGCACTTGTGCCCAGGCCTTAAGCCTAGCCCGCACTTGTGCCCCGGCCTTAAGCCTAGCCCGCACTTGTGCCCCGGCCTTAAGCCTAGCCCGCACTTGTGCCCAGGCCTTAAGCCTAGACCGCACTTGTGCCCAGGCCTTAAGCCTAGCCCGCACCTGTGCCCCGGCCTTAAGCCTAGCCCGCACTTGTGCCCAGGCCTTCAGCCTAGCCCGCACTTGTGCCCCGGCCTTCAGCCTAGCCCGCACTTGTGCCCAGGCCTTAAGCCTAGCCCGCACTTGTGCCCTGGCCTTAAGCCTAGCCCGCACTTGTGCCCCGGCCTTAAGCCTAGCCCGCACTTGTGCCCAGGCCTTAAGCCTAGCCCGCACTTGTGCCCATGCTTTAAGCCTAGCCATCACTTGTGCCCCCTGCCTTGGTCCTAGCCAGCACTGCACTTGTGCCCAGGCCTTAAGCCTAGCCCGCACTTGTGCCCAGGCCTTAAGCCTAGCCCGCACTTGTGCCCAGGCCTTAAGCCTAGCCCGCACTTGTGCCCAGGCCTTAAGCCTAGCCCGCACTTGTGCCCCGTCCTTAAGCCTAGCCCGCACTTGTGCCCAGGCCTTAAGCCTAGCCAGCACTTGTGCCCCCTGCCTTGATCCTAGCCAGCACTGCACTTGTGCCCAGGCCTTAAGCCTAGCCCGCACTTGTGCCCAGGCCTTCAGCCTAGCCCGCACTTGTGCCCTGGCCTTAAGCCTAGCCCGCACTTGTGCCCAGGCCTTAAGCCTAGCCCGCACTTGTGCCCCGGCCTTAAGCCTAGCCCGCACTTGTGACCCGGCCTTAAGCCTAGCCCGCACTTGTGCCCCGGCCTTCAGCCTAGCCCGCTCTTGTGCCCCGGCCTGAAGCCTAGCCAGCACTTGTGCCCCCTGCCTTGATCCTAGCCAGCACTGCACTTGTGCCCTGGCCTTAAGCCTAGCCCGCACTTGTGCCCAGGCCTTAAGCCTAGCCCGCACTTGTGCCCCGGCCTTAAGCCTAGCCCGCACTTGTGCCCAGGCCTTAAGCCTAGCCCGCACTTGTGCCCAGGCCTTAAGCCTAGCCCGCACTTGTGCCCAGGCCTTAAGCCTAGCCCGCACTTGTGCCCAGGCCTTAAGCCTAGCCCGCACTTGTGCCCAGGCCTTAAGCCTAGCCCGCACTTTTGAGCCCCTTGAATGCTTGTTTGTTTGTTTTTGTCTTCAGCTTCATGTTGGTTATGCACATAGGGCCAGCTTTACGCTCTTCGCTCTTGTCCCGTCTGAATGCGCATGCACGACTGTAATTGGGGAAGAAGGCATTACCCATTTACGGAGGACAGACAAGAAGTGCCTGGTTGCTTGGAGCATGGGGTTATGGAGAGGCTCCGCACTGTACAACAAAGGATCTAGTCCTAAATGTCCAAGTACAGAGTAGAGGGGTGAAAGCTAGCTCTTCACCCCTATGGGTGCCTAACCCTTTTTGCAAAGAGTGCAAAGAGTTAGCTGTATGCCTTAAGCCTAGCCAGCACTTGTGCCCATGCCTTAAGCCTAGCCAGCACTTGTGCCCCCTGCCTTGGTCCTAGCCAACACTGCACTTGTGCCCAGGCCTTAAGCCTAGCCCGCACTTGTGCCCCGGCCTTAAGCCTAGCCCGCACTTGTGCCCCGGCCTTAAGCCTAGCCCGCACTTGTGCCCCGGCCTTAAGCCTAGCCCGCACTTGTGCCCCGGCCTTAAGCCTAGCCCGCACTTGTGCCCAGGCCTTAAGCCTAGCCCGCACTTGTGCCCATGCTTTAAGCCTAGCCATCACTTGTGCCCCCTGCCTTGGTCCTAGCCAGCACTGCACTTGTGCCCAGGCCTTAAGCCTAGCCCGCACTTGTGCCCAGGCCTTAAGCCTAGCCCGCACTTGTGCCCAGGCCTTAAGCCTAGCCCGCACTTGTGCCCAGGCCTTAAGCCTAGCCCGCACTTGTGCCCCGTCCTTAAGCCTAGCCCGCACTTGTGCCCAGGCCTTAAGCCTAGCCAGCACTTGTGCCCCCTGCCTTGATCCTAGCCAGCACTGCACTTGTGCCCAGGCCTTAAGCCTAGCCCGCACTTGTGCCCAGGCCTTCAGCCTAGCCCGCACTTGTGCCCCGGCCTTAAGCCTAGCCCGCACTTGTGCCCAGGCCTTAAGCCTAGCCCGCACTTGTGCCCCGGCCTTAAGCCTAGCCCGCACTTGTGACCCGGCCTTAAGCCTAGCCCGCACTTGTGCCCCGGCCTTCAGCCTAGCCCGCTCTTGTGCCCCGGCCTGAAGCCTAGCCAGCACTTGTGCCCCCTGCC